>NC_088235.1:98965955-98978455 GCF_036934945.1 Oncorhynchus masou masou
GTTGTTAATGGTAATCCCATGTCCACTAGTACTATTATTATTGCTGTTGGTCCCACCATGTATTTACATATAAATATATATATATTTTATATCTAGAAATATATTTTGATTTTATTTTGATTTTTCGATATGTATACTTTGACAATGTAAGTGATAATGAACTTGCCATGTCAATAAGGTCAATTGAATTGAATTGAATTGAATTGAAAGAGAGAGAGAGAGAGAGAGAGAGAGAGAAAGAAAGAAAGAAAGAGAGAGAGAGAGAAAGAGAGAGATATATACTATTTCATCCTGGAATATCCAAGGCCTGAGGTCATCTGCCTTTGGCCTGAAGAGCAGAAACCCGGACTTCACCAAAGAAATCGGTAATACAGACATTGTCATCCTGCAAGAAACCTGGTATAGAGGAGACAGACCCACTGGATGCCCTCTAGGTTACAGAGAGCTGGTAGTCCCATCCACCAAACTACCAGGTGTGAAACAGGGAAGGGACTCAGGGGGTATGCTAATTTGGTATAGAGCAGACCTAACTCACTCCATTAAATTAATCAAAACAGGAACATTCTACATTTGGCTAGAAATTCAAAAGGAAATTATCCTAACAGAGAAAAATGTCCTCCTGTGTGCTACCTATATCCCCCCACTAGAATCCCCATATTTTAATGAAGACAGCTTCTCCATCCTAGAGGGGGAAATCAATTATTTCCAGGCCCAGGGACGACCTAAATGCCAGAACCGGACAAGAACCTGACACCCTCAGCACACAGGGGGACAAACACCTGCCTGGAGGTGACAGCATTCCCTCCCCCGTATGCCCCCCTAGGCACAACTATGACAACATAACCAACAAAAACGGGTCACAACTCCTGCAGCTCTGTTGCACGCTGGGTATGTACATAGTCAATGGTAGGCTTCGAGGGGACTCCTATGGTAGGTACACCTATAGCTCATCTCTTGGCAGTAGTACTGTAGACTACTTTATCACTGACCTCAACCCAGAGTCTCTCAGAGCGTTCACAGTCAGCCCACTGACACCCCTATCAGACCACAGCAAAATCACAGTCTACCTAAACAGAGCAATACTCAATCATGAGGCATCAAAGCCAAAGGAACTGAGTAACATTAAGAAATACTATAGATGGAAGGAATGCAGTTTGGAAACCTACCAAAAAACAATTAGGCAACAACAAATTCAATCCCCTTTAGACAATTTCCTGGGTAAAATGTTCCACTGTAATAGTGAAGGTGTAAACTTGGCAGTAGAAAATCTTAACAGTATATTTGACCTCTCAGCTTCCCTATCAAATCTAAAAATCTCAAATAGAAAACCGAAGAAAATTAACAACAATGACAAATGGTTTGATGAAGAATGCAAAAATCTAAGAAAGAAATTGAGAAACCTGTCCAACCAAAAACATAGAGACACGGAAAACCTGAGTCTACGCCTTCACTATGGTGAATCACTAAAACAATACAGAAATACACTACGGAAAAAGAAGGAACAGCATGTCAGAAATCAGCTCAATGTAATTGAAGAATAGACTCCATAGACTAACCACTTCTGGGAAAATTGGAAAACACTAAACAAACAACAACACGAAGAATTATCTATCCAAAATGGAGATGTATGGGTAAACCACTTCTACCATTCTTTTTGGCTCTATAACAAAGAATAAAGAGCAAAAACATGTACATGATCAAATACAGATATTAGAATCAACTATTAAAGACTACCAGAACCCACTGGATTCTCCAATTACATTGAATGAGTTACAGGACAAAATAAAAAAACCCTCCTGTGGTGTTGAACCCAATGAAATGATCAAATATACAGACAACAAAAAGGCTATACTAAAACTCTGTGGCTGTTGATGGTATCCTCAATGAAATGATCAAATATACAGACAACAAATTCCAATTGGCTATACTAAAACTCTTTAACATCCTTAGCTCTGGCATCTTCCCCAATATTTGGAACCAAGGACTGATCACCCCAATCCACAAAAATGGAGACTAATTCGACCCCAATAACTACCGTGGAATATGCGTCAACAGTAACCTTGGGAAAATCCTCTGCATTCTCATTAACAGCAGACTTGTACACTTCCTCAATGAAAACAATGTACTGAGCAAATGTCAAATTGGCTTTTTACCAAATTACCGTACAACAGACCATGTATTCACCCTGCACACCCTAATTGACAACCAAACAAACCAAAACAAAGGCAAAGTCTTCTCATGCTTTGTTGATTTCAAAAAAGCCTTCGACTCAATTTGGCATGAGGGTCTGCTATACAAACTGATGGAAAGTGGTGTTGGGGGTAAAACATACGACATCATAAAATCCATGTACACAAACAACAAGTGTGCGGTTAAAATTGGCAAAAAACACAGATTTCTTCACACAGGGCCGTGGGGTTAGACAGGGATGCAGCTTAAGCCCCACCCTCTTCAACATATATATCAACAAACTGGCGCGGGCAATAGAAAAGTCTGCAGCACCCAGCCTCACCCTACTAGAATCTGAAGTCAAATGTCTGCTGTTTGCTGATGATCTGGTGCTTCTGTCACCAACCAAGGAGGGCCTACAGCAGCACCTAGATCTTATGCACAGATTCTGTCAGACCTGGGCCCTGACAGTAAATCTCAGTAAGACCAAAATAATGGTGTTCCAAAAATGGTCCAGTCACCAGGACCACAAATACAAATTCCATCTAGACACTGTTGCCCTAGAGCACACAAAAAACTATACATACCTTGGCCTAAACATCAGCGCCACAGGTAACTTCCACAAAGCTGTGAACGATCTGAGAGACAAGGCAAGAAGGGCATTCTATGCCATCAAAAGGAAAATAAATCTCAACATACCAATTAGGATATGGCTAAAAATACTTGAATCAGTCATAGAGCCCATTGCCCTTTATGGTTGTGAGGTCTGGGGTCCGCTCACCAACCAAGACTTCACAAAATGGGACAAACACCAAATTGAGACTTCTGCAGAAAAAATATCCTCCGTGTACAACGTAGAACACCAAATAATGCATGCAGAGCAGAATCAGGCCGATACCCACTAATTATCAAAATCCAGAAAAGAGCTGTTAAATTCTATAACCACCTAAAAGGAAGCAATTCCCAAACCTTCCACAACAAAGCCATCACCTACAGAGAGATGAACCTGGAGAAGAGTCCCCTAAGCAAGCTGGTCCTGGGGCTCTGTTCACAAACACACCCCACAGAGCCCAATGACAGCAGCACAATTAGACCCAACCAAATCATGAGAAAACAAAAAGATAATTACTTGACACATTGGAAAGAATTAACAAAAAACAGAGCAAACTAGAATGCTATTTGGCCCTACACAGAGAGTACACAGCGGCAGAATACCTGACCACTGTGACTGACCCAAAATTAAGGAAAGCTTTGACTATGTACAGACTCAGCAAGCATAGCCTTGCTATTGAGAAAGGCCGCCATAGGCAGACATGGCTCTCAAGAGAAGACAGGCTATGTGCTCACTGCCCACAAAATGAGGTGGAAACTGAGCTGCACTTCCTAACCTCCTGCCCAATGTATGACCATATTAGAGAGACATATTTCCCTCAGATTACACAGATACACAAATAATTTGAAAACAAATGCAATTTTGATAAACTCCCATATCTATTAGGGGAAATACCACAGTGTGCCATCACAGCAGCAAGATGTGTGACCTGTTGCCACAAGAAAAGGGCGACCAGTGAAGAACAAACACCATTGTAAATCCAACCCATATTTATGCTTATTTATTTTCCCTTTAACCATTTGTACATTGTCAAAACACTGTATATATATAATATGACATTTGTTATGTCTTTTTTGTTTTGAAACTTTGAATGTTTACTGTTCATTTTTATTGTTTATTTCACTTTTGTATATTATCTACCTCACTTGCTTTGGCAATGTTAACACATGTTTCCCATGCCAATAAAGCACGTTGAATTGAATTCAAGGGAGAGGGGGAGCAGAGAGAGAGACAGACAGAGAGAGAGAGAGACAGACAGACAGACAGACAGGGAGTGAGACAGAGGGAAAGACAGCCAGGGAGAGGGGGAGAGAGAGAGAGAGGCGAGAGAGAGAGAGAGAGAGGGGAGACAGAGAGAGAGACAGCCATTGACAGAGAGAGAGAGAGGGAGCAGAGAGAGAGAGAGAGAGAGACAGACAGACAGACAGACAGACAGACAGACAGACAGACAGACAGAGAGAAAGACAGCCAGGGAGAGGGGGGAGCAGAAAGAGAGAGAGAGCGAGAGAGAGAGAGAGAGAGAGAGAGACAGAGACAGAGAGAGACAGCCAGGGAGAGGGGGAGCAGAGAGAGAGAGCGAGAGAGAGAGAGAGGGAGCAGAGAGAGAGAGAGAGAGAGAGAGACAGACAGACAGACAGACAGACAGACAGACAGACAGACAGACAGACAGACAGACAGACAGACAGACAGACAGACAGACAGACAGACAGACAGACAGACAGACAGACAGACAGACGAGGGAGGAGCAGAGAGAGTGAGGGCGACAGGAAGTTAGTCGCTCGCTCCTGATATTTATAGACCACGTAGCTGGCAAAGATTCCTGACAAATCGTTAAAGACAGAGCAGAGCCCAGACCACCTGACCGGGTCAGAAGGAGAGATAGAAGAGTTGGAGGAGGGGGATTTTAACATTGCTCCCTAATATAGGAAAGGGACGAACTATCCACCATATGATCAGGGTCAGCCAGAACTACTATTGCCTACTGCACTATTACTGACCAGAACCACATGAGGCCGTGTGCTATGCTGGATAGTACGGGTGCATCCCGAATGGCACCCTATTCCCTATACTACATTAGACTAGGGCCCATAAGGAAAAGGCTGCAATTAGCACACGGGCCCTGTGCAGATAACCATCTGAAGACACTCAGGGAAAGAATGTCAACACTGGATTTGAACCTGGAATCGTGAGGCCAGCAGTGGGCTAAACACATTCAACTGGTCTTGGCAAAGACACACAAAAAAACACAGACATACACTTATTTGAACACACAAACGCAGTTACATACACACACACCCACATTGTAAGGATTAAGTAGAACCAAATATCACTTCGACCAACTACAAAAAACCAGAAATGAGTAGAAAGGATCCAAGGGGAGAGAGAGCCCAGTCTACACTGCATTCAGAAAGTATTCAGACCCCTTGACTTTTTCAATATTTTCTTACTTTAGAGCCTTATTCTAAAATGTATTACATTTTATTTTTTTCCTTATTTATCTACACACAATACCCCATAATGGCAAAGTTAAAACCCTTTATTGTTTTACATTTTGAAAACGTATATAAAAAACTGAAATATCACATTTACAGTGCCTTGCTAAAGTATTCGGCCCCCTTGAACTTTGCAACCTTTTGCCACGTTTAAGGCTTCAAACATAAAGATATAAAACTGTATTTTTTTGTGAAGAATCAACAACAAGTGGGACACAATCATGAAGTGGAACGACATTTATTGGATATTTCAAACTTTTTTAACAAATCAAAAACTGAAAAATTGCGCGTGCAAAATTATTCAGCCCCTTTACTTTCAGTGCAGCAAACTCTCTCCAGAAGTTCAGTGGGGATCTCTGAATGATCCAATGTTGACCTAAATGACTAATGATGATAAATACAATCCACCTGTGTGTAATCAAGTCTCCGTATAAATGCACCTGCACTGTGATAGTCTCAGAGGTCCGTTAAAAGCGCAGAGAGCATCATGAAGAACAAGGAACACACCAGGCAGGTCCGAGATACTGTTGTGAAGAAGTTTAAAGCCGGATTTGGATACAAAAAGATTTCCCAAGCTTTAAACATCCCAAGGAGCACTGTGCAAGCGATAATATTGAAATGGAAGGAGTATCAGACCACTGCAAATCTACCAAGACCTGGCCGTCCCTCTAAACCACATATGTCAGAGTCAAGGCCCGCGGGCCACATCCGGCCCGCGAGAAGGTTTTTTACGGCCCCTGGGATGATCTTGATTTATTATTAGAACCGGCCCGCAGACCGCAGCAAGCCGGCAGCCCGCAGATCTTTTACACGCACCAATACTACATTTCCCACAATGCAACGGTGACGCACCGAGCAGTAGGCTGCTTCATTTCAATATTTATTGGCACAGCAGTCGTCAGCATCACAGTAAAATTAACTTTCAGATACCCATCAAAAATGGCAAAATGGAAGGTGGACACTGAGAACCGGGGTTTCAAACAAGGTGGGAGTCGGAGTATATGTTCACGGAGGTAGCTGGAAAACCTGTGTGTCTTCTGTGTGGAGAAAGTGTGGCGGTACTGAAAGAGTATAATCTGAGACGACATTATGAAACGAAACACGCGGACAAAAACAAGAATATGGACATGGAACAAAGGCTACAAAAGGCAGAGGAATTAAAACGAGGCCTCAAATCTCGACAGGCTCTGTTCAAAAAAGCCAAATCACAAGGCCAGGCTGCTGTCAAGGCCAGTTTTATTTTGGCAGAAGAGATCGCTAAATCAGCCCGGCCATTTACGGAGGGGGATTTCATCAAAAACTGCATGATTAAAGTTTGTGACGAAGTTTGCCCAGAAAAAGGCAACTCTTTTTAAATGTGAGTCTGAGCAGAAACACCATTGCCGAGAGAGTAGACCAGTTGTCCATCAATCTAAAAGAGCAGCTTGTGAAAAAGGGAAAAGATTTCATTGCATATTCCTTGGCTGTGGATGAGAGCACCGACATTTCTGACATTGCCCAGTTGTCAATTTTCATCCGCGGAGTGGACTCCAGCCTAAGCGTGACAGAGGAGTTTTTGGCTTTACGTCCTATGCATGGCACAACTACGGGGCATGATTTGTATGAAGAGGTGTCAAGATGTGTAAATGAGATGGAGCTGCCTTGGGAAAAACTCGTGGGTTTGACAACCGACGGAGCACCTGCGATGTGTGGACACAGGAGCGGACTGGTGGCGAAGATACGGGAAAAGATGCAAGAGGAAAACGCGACAGGTGAGCTGACAGCTTATCATTGTATCATACACCAGGAAGCGTTGTGCGGTAAAGCCTTGAAAATGGAGCATGTAATGAGCATCATCACGCGCACAGTTAACTTTATCAGAGCCAAAGGTTTGAATCACCGCCAGTTCAAGGCATTTCTGACGGAGTTAGAAAGGGAGCATTAGAAAGGGAGCATCCTTAAACAAAGTGTTGTTTTTGATTAATAGATTTTTGCACTTTATTTTATTGTATTTCAATCCAATTATATTTTAAAAATATTTCAGTTGAGTGGATGATAGAAAATTGCTATTATTGTTTTTTTCTTTGAAGTAAATTTAGCCCACTTTTGCTAAAATAGAAAATATAGGCTACTGATGGTGCCTTGAATACCGGTTTCTTTCATTTAATGTTCATGTTATGGGGATTTTTATATAAAGGAAATGTGTCTTTTGTGTCTGTTGAAAATTAAAGATTACTGACAGAGCCATAAGAAAATATTGCTTTATTTATCTGATCATATTGGAATATATTTGTTAGGTTTTCAGTAGGTTCAATTAGGTTCACTAGACTATATGCGTCATTTAAAAATTTTTCAATGAACATTCGAACAGTCCGGCCCTCGGCTTGTAGCTAAATTTTTTATTTGGCCCTCCGTCCATTTGACTTTGACACCCCTGCTCTAAACTGTCAGCTCATACAAGGAGAAGACTGATCAGAGATGCAGCCAAGAGGCCCATGATCACTCTGGATGAACTGCAGAGATCTACAGCTGAGGTGGGAGACTCTGTCCATAGGACAACAATCAGTTGTATATTGCACAAATCTGGCCTTTATGGAAGAGTGGCAAGAAGAAAGTTTGCCACAAGCCACCTGGGAGACACACCAAACATGTGGAAGAAGGTGAACTAGTCAGATGAAACCAAAATTGAACTTTTTGCCAACAATGCAAAACGTTATTGTTTGGCGTAAAAGCAACACAGCTCATCACTCTGAACACACCATCCCCACTGTCAAACATGGTGGTGGCAGCATCATGGTTTGGGCCTGCTTTTCTTCAGCAGGGACAGGGAAGATGGTTAAAATTGATGGGAAGATGGATGGAGCCAAATACAGGACCATTCTGGAAGAAAACCTGATGGAGTCTGCAAAAGACCTGAGACTGGGACGGAGATTTGTCTTCCAACAAGACAATGATCCAAAACATAAAGCAAAATCTACAATGGAATGGTTCAAAAATAAACATATCCAGGTGTTAGAATGGCCAAGTCAAAGTCCAGACCTGAATCCAATCGAGAATCTGTGGAAAGAACTGAAAACTGCTGTTCACAAATGCTCTCCATCCAACCTCACTGAGCTTGAGCTGTTTTGCAAGGAGGAATGGGAAAAAAATTCAGTCTCTCGATGTGCAAAACTGATAGAGACATACCCCAAGCGACTTACAGCTGTAATCGCAGCAAAAGGTGGCGCTACAAAGTATTAACTTAAGGGGGCTGAATAATTTTGCACGCCCAATTTTTCAGTTTTTGATTTGTTAAAAAAGTTTGAAATATCCAATAAATGTCGTTCCACTTCATGATTGTGTCCCACTTGTTGTTGATTCTTCACAAAAAAATACAGTTTTATATCTTTATGTTTGAAGCCTGAAATGTGGCAAAAGGTCGCAAAGTTCAAGGGGGCCGAATACTTTCGCAAGGCACTGTATATAAGTATTCTGACCCTTTACTGAGTACTTTATTTAAGCATCTTTGGCAGTGATTTTCAGCCTAAAGTCCTCTTGGGTATAAAACTACAATCTTAGCACACCTGTATTTGGAGAGTTTCTCCCATTCTTCTCTGCAGATCCTCTCAAGCTCTCTCAGCTTTGATGAGGAGTGTCACTGCACAGCTATTTTCAGGTCTCTTCAAATGTGTTTGATCGGGATCAAATCTGGGCTCTGGCAGGGCCACTCAAGGACATTCAGAGACTTGTCCCGAAGCCACTCCTGCGTTGTCTTGGCTTAGGGTTGTCGTCCTGTTGGAAGGTGAACCTTCGCCTCAGTCTGAGGTCCTGAGTGCTCTGTAGCAGGTTTTCATCAATTAACTTTCTGTACTTTGCTCTATTCATCTTACCCTTGATCCTGACTAGTCTCCCAATCCCTGCCACTGAAAAACATCCCCACAGCATGATGCTGCCACCACCATCCTTCGCCGTAGGGAGGTTGCCAGGTTTCCTCCAAACGTGATGCTTGGTATTCAGGCCAAAGAGTTCAATCTTAGTTTTTTCAGACCAGAATCTTGATTCTCCTGGTCTGAGAGTCTTTATGTGACTCCAAGCGGGCTGTCATGTGCCTTTTATTGAGGAGTGGCTTCCGTCTGCCCACTCTACCATAAAAGCCTGATTTGTGGATGCCGCAGAGATGGTTGTCCTTCTGGAAGGTTCTCCTATCTCCACAGAGCAACTCTGGAGCTCTGTCAGAGTGACCATCGTGTTCTTGGTCACCTCCCTGACCAAGGCCCTTCTCCCCCGACTCTTCAGTTTGGCAGGGTGGCCATCTCTAGGAAGAGTCTTGGTGGTTCCAAACTTCTTCCATTTAAGAATGATGGAGGCCAGTGTGGTCTTGGGGACCATCAATGCTGCAGAAATGTTTTAGCACCCTTCCTCAGATCTGTGCCTCGACACAATCCTGTCTCAGAGCTCTACGGACAATTCCATCAACCTCATGACTTCGTTTTTGCTTTAACATGCACTGTCAACTGTGAGACCTTATATAGACAGGTATGCGCCTTTCCAAATCATGTTCAACCAATTGAATTTACCATAGGTGGACTCCAATCAAGTTGTAGACACATCTTAAGGATGATCAATGGAAACAGGATGTACTTGAGCTCAATTTTGAAATGAATAGCAAAGGGTCTGAATAATTAAGTGAATAAGGTATTAATGTTTTATATTTTTAATATTAATATTTCTAAAAACTGTTTTTGCTTTGTCATTCTGGGGTATTGTGTGTAGATTGATGAGGATCTGTTTAATTTCATCCATTTTAGAATAAGGCTGTAAAGTAACAACATGTGGATAAAGGGAAGGGGTCTGAATACTGCATAAGGATGCCTGGAAAAACATCCATGTTTATTTACAAAAACCTCTCCCATTACTTTTTTTCTGATAAACACCTTACGAAATCTGTTCGTCTAATGGCAGCAGGGTAAACAACTTAGTGGTGAGAGTGCGAGAGTGAGAGAGAGTGAGAGAGAGAGAGCGAGAGAGAGAGAGAGAGAGCGAGAGAGAGAGAGAGAGAGAGAGAGAGAGAGAGAGAGAGAGAGAGAGAGAGAGAGAGAGAGGGAGAGAGAGAGAGACCCCACAGAGCTCCAGGACAGAAACACAATTAGACCCAATCAAATCATGAGACAACAAAAAGATAATTACTTCAAACATTGGAAAGAATCAACAACAAAAACAGAGCAAACTAGAATGCTATTTGTCCCTAACCAGATAGTACACCATAGCAGAATACCTGACTACTCTGACTGACCCAAATTTAAGGAAAGCTTTGACTATGTACAGACTCAGTGATTATAGCCTTGCTATTGAGAAAGGCTAATCTGGCCCTCAAGAGAAGACAGGTTATGTGCACACTGCCCACAAAATGAGGTGTAAACTGAGCTGCACCTCCTAACCTCATGCCAAATGTATGACCATATTAGAGACACATTTTTCCCTCAGATTACATAGACCCAGAAAATAATATGAAAACAAATCAAACATAGATAAACTCCCATAACTCCCATATCTCGAATCCCACCGTACCTTCTCCGCTGTGCAATCTGGTGTCCGAGCCGGTCACAGGTGCACCTCAGCCACACTCAAGGTACTAAACGATATCATAACCGCCATCGATAAAAGACAGTACTGTGCAGCCGTCTTCATCGACCTTGCCAAGGCTTTCGACTCTGTCAATCACCATATTCTTATCGGCAGACTCAGTACTGTTTTCGGATGACTGCCTTGCCTGGTTCACCAATTACTTTGCAGACAGAGTTCAGTGTGTCAAATCGGAGGATATGCTGTCCGGTCCTCTGGTAGTCTCTATGCGGGTGCCACAGGGTTCAATTCTCGGGCCGACTCTTTTCTCTGTATATATCAATGATGTTGCTCTTGCTGCGGGCGATTCCCTGATCCACCTCTATGCAGACGATACCATTCTATATACTTCAGGCCTGTCCTTGGACACTGTGCTATCTAACCTCCAAACGAGCTTCAATGCCATACAACACTCCTTCCATGGCCTCCAACTGCTCTTAAACTCCAGTAAAACCAAATGCATGCTTTTCAACCGATCGCTGCCTGCACCCGCATGCCCGACGAGCATCACCACCCTGGATGGTTCCGACCTTGAATATGTGGACATCTATAAGTACCTAGGTGTCTGGCTAGACTGTAAACTCTCCTTCCAGACTCATATCAAACATCTCCAATCGAAAATCAAATCAAGAGTTGGCTTTCTATTCCGCAACAAAGCCTCCTTCACTCACGCCGCCAAACTTACCCTAGTAAAACTGACTATCCTACCGATCCTCGACTTCGGCGATGTCATCTACAAAATTGCTTCCAACACTCTACTCAGCAAACTGGATGCAGTTTACCACAGTGCCATCCGTTTTGTCACTAAAGCACCTTATACCACCCACCACTGCGACTTGTATGCTCTAGTCGGCTGGCCCTCGCTACATATTCGTCGCCAGACCCACTGGCTCCAGGTCATCTACAAGTCCATACTAGGTAAAGCTCCGCCTTATCTCAGTTCACTGGTCACGATGGCAACACCCATCCGTAGCACGCGCTCCAGTAGGTGTATCTCACTGATCATCCCTAAAGCCAACACCTCATTTGGCCGCCTTTCGTTCCAGTACTCTGCTGCCTGTGACTGGAACAAATTGCAAAAATCCCTGAAGTTGGAGACTTTTATCTCCCTCACCAACTTCAAACATCTGCTATCTGAGCAGCTAACCGATCGCTGCAGCTGTACATAGTCTACTGGTAAATAGCCCACCCATTTTCACCTACCTCATCCCCATACTGTTTTTATTTATTTACTTTTCTGCTCTTTTGCACACCAATATCTCGACCTGTACATGACCATCTGATCATTTATCACTCCAGTGTTAATCTGCAAAATTGTAATTATTCGCCTACCTCCTCATGCCTTTTGCACACAATGTATATAGACTCCCCTTTTTTTCTACTGTGTTATTGACTTGTTAATTGTTTACTCCATGTGTAACTCTGTGTTGTCTGTTCACACTGCTATGCTTTATCTTGGCCAGGTCGCAGTTGCAAATGAGAACTTGTTCTCAACTAGCCTACCTGGTTAAATAAAGGTGAAATAAAACAATTAAAAAAAACTGTTAGGCAAAATGTCTCAGTGTGCAACTCACTGTTGCCAAAAGAAAAGCGCAACCAGTGCAGAACAAACACCATTGTAAATACAACCCATATTTATGTTTATT